>NC_069499.1:1263089335-1263136835 GCF_027579735.1 Bombina bombina | reverse complement strand
GACTTATAGCTTCTATAGGGTAAGACTTTAAGAACAAAAAGCATCTGTAATGTTACTGATGAAAACCTTTATGAATTGTAAATAAACTCAATATTTGTAAATTCTGTTACTTTTTCTTCTTAAATGGAAAGAGTCCACAGCTGCATTCATTACTTTTGGGAAATAAGAACCTGGCCACCAGGAGGAGGCAAAGACACCCCAGCCAAAGGCTTAAATACTCCTCCCACTCCCCTCATCCCCAGCCATTCTTTGCCTTTCATCCCAGGAGGTTGCAGAGAAGTGTCAAAATGTATTTTCAGTCAATAGGTCTAGAGCATAGGAGCCCTAGAAGAGGTGCTCTTGTGAGAAGAACAAACTCTGAATGAGAAAAAGGTAGCACTCTTGGGCGTGTAGATGAAAATAGAAGATGAAGATAGAAGATTCAAGTTGAGACCAGCAGGGTGCATACTTTTAAGCATGTGGATCCAGTAAGTCTCCCTTTCCCTCAGTCTAAAGAATCTATTATAAAGATGGGATTTGGTAACAGATTGGGGGTAATAGAAAAACATTTGGTGTCACCATTATGTTTAGTATTACAATGTCTTGATACACTATGAAGTTTATAATTTTTCATATTGAGTTGGTGCTCAGACCATCTGATACTGAGCCGTCTGCAGGTACGACCTACATACCGAATCCCACAAACGCAGGATGAAAGATAAATTACATAGTGGGAGGCGCAAGAAATGTGACCAATTATGGAAGAATTCCTTTTAGTGACATTAGACTGAAATGTCTGTTTATGTGCAATATGTTCACACAACTTGCATCTAGTCACTCTGCACCTATGGGAACCCTGAGAAAACCCCCTTGTCACAATACTTGTGGATACAGTGTTCCTTTTATGTTTCACTATTTTACTTGGTGCTAGAATAGTCTTCAAATTGGGGGCCCTTCTGAAGACTATCCTGGGTTTGGTTTCTATTAAATTCCCCAAAATCGGATCTTTAGTTAAAATGTCCCAATGTTTGGTAATGATTTTCTTTAACAAATTATGGTTACAATTATATTATGTAATGAACATAGAGCGATTGCCAGTAATATTATTTTCTTTAGCCTCCTTATTTTTTGAACTTATAAAATAGTTATCCCTATCATCAAATTTGGCTCTTCTATAGCCACTATCTATGATGTGGTGTTGATATTTTTTCTCAGTGAATCGTTCTTTAAGAATCAAACTCTGTGTCTCATAGTCTGAAAGAATGCTGCAATTACGACGTACATGTTTAAACTGACCATAAGGAACATTCCGTTTCCATGTATAATGATTACTAGTGAAATCCAAATAGCTATTACAGTCGACTGTCTTAAATTAAGTTGTACTAGTGACTTTCCCATTATCAAACTGGAGCTTAAGGTCCAAAAAAATGAGTCTTATGACGTATAGAACTAGTAAAAGTAAGCCCCTTATAATTTTGATTAAGATGTTCTACAAAAAGATTTGCAGAGCATATGTCTCCCTTCCAGACGAAGATCAAGACGGCGCTATAGCGTCCATAGAATACCAGGTTCGCCCTGTATGCAGGGTCATTAGATATATTGTTGTTCAAATTACCCCATATATAAGTTGGCATAACTCGGGGCGAACCCCCATGGCGGTCCCCCTAATCTGAAGATAAAACTCATCCTGAAACACAAAATAATTGTGTCTCAGGATGAATATCAGCTGCAAAATAAATTCACTTTGAATCTCAGGTAGATAGGGATCCTGCTCTAGATACTCAGACACTGCCATAATCCCTAAATTGTGGGGGATAGTCGAATACAGTGCCTGAACATCACAGGTGATCCATATTAGGTCTGGAGTAATTACCAGAGATTCCAATTTTTTAATTAAATCTGATGAGTCCTGAATATAAGATTCAAGACCTAGTACATATTTTTGTAAAAAATAGTCAACATATGAAGACACATTGTCTGTTAGGCTTCCTATGCCTGCTATTATGGGGCAGCCAGGTAGACAAAGGGCATTTTTATGCATCTTAGGAAGATGATAGTAAAATGCATGATTATGCTCATTATGAACCAAAAATTCCTTCTCTTTTTTTAAATATACATTCCTTAAAAGCAAATTCCACAAGGTCTTTCAAAATCGCTTATATAGAGTAGTAGGGTCATGAGTTAGACTGGTGTAATATGACACAACGTGGAGGATCTTTCGAGCCTCTAAGAGATAATCATCTAGGTTTTGTAAAAAAAAACCACCGCCCTTATCGGCCTCTCTACTGACCGAAGACTTATCATTTTTAAGGTTATCTAGAGCTCTTTTTTCATTGGCATATAGATTACATTTAACATTGCTATTGTTCTTAGGAATCCGATCAAAGTAATCGCTCACTAACTGTTTGAATATTTCGATGTTTGCATTATTAATTAAATGGGGCACGAGGTAAGATTTGTTTTTAAAATTCGTGTGGATATATCCTTCACATAATTGATCAGCCAGAGAATCTGGTTCGGACTTGTTGATTAAGTCTCGTATCCATAATGTCTGTCAAAATTGGCATTTTTGTATTGTCTTTGAGTAGTTTTTCTGCAAAGTATTTCTATATAGACAACTTTTGAGTAAAACGATTCAGATCAACAAAAAGTTAGAACATATTAGGTTTATTTGTAGGGCTAAAGGAAAGTCCTTTGCCAATTACCCTAACCTCATCGTCCGTTAGAATATGAGATGAAAGATTGAAAATGCCTTTACTTAATGCCTGTAGTCTTGTATTTTTGAGGGTTGTACTACGTCCTCTACACCCTTGTTGCCGTGGGGCCTTTTCCCTTTGTGGGACGGTGTCAGAGAGACTACAGGCTCCAAGTAACTGACTATTGTTTTTTTGTTTCCAAGAATGCTGTCTTGGACCCGACTCTAAAAATGCTGTGCAGAATTCATATTGGCACTAGAGGGCCCTAGGTTGGGATTACTAGACACATTATCATATTGATGAAAAGATCTTTTAGTATTGGATGGAGCCCCAAAATGAGAGGTACCGTCATGTGTTTTATATGAGGTCCTAGGTCAATGATTGTAACCATTGGACTGTGGGTACTGTTTAGGAGTCGGGGTTCTCTGATGGTGGTGCCCTACATCATGGTCCCTCCTTCTGGATACTCATTGTAGTTATGTTGGTATCTAGGGGAATACCCATTTGTATAGTGTTGGGACCTACCACTAGCCCACTCAGACTGCCTAAAATGACTACGATTGTAGCCATTGTGGTGATGGCAATTTTTATTGTTATTTTTATTTCTATTTTTATTTTTGTGGTGATTTATTAAAGTCCACTCATACGTGGAGACACTATAGGGACCTTCATTAGATGTCGGAGGATAATTGCTATTTTGTTGATTATCATGTACTACAAGAGGAGATTTGTGTACAGCTTTCTTTTTAATTTATGAATTTCCCCTTTAAGATAATCTTCCTCATCTCTAGCTGTCTTACGATTTTTGTTTTCCATTAAATCTTTTTATTGCTGAGAAACACGTTGCTGTTTTTAAAATGTACTTTTAATAAATTAGACACTTTATACTATACTTGCTCTTTTGCTCCATTTATTTTGCCATCTTTGGGGTTCGCTTAATCCCTATTGAGGCTGCTGATTCCGCACTACACACCTCCTATGTCCTATTGTAGTTTGGCTGAGCATCCGGATTGGTGTATCTACTCCACGTCACCGACGCTGCGGTGTGCCAGTGAGTCTGTCGGGCGACTTTTGAGGTCCCGATATGCTGTGTTCAGTACTCCGGTTGTGAGTAGCCACCCGCAAGGGTTCGTCTCTGTCCTCTGTATTCCTGTTGTGCAGACAATACTGTTCTATGTGGCTCCTCTTTTTTTCTGTCCCTACAGGATCTTCTATCAGAATTTATTTTGTCTCTTATAGAGGGTAGTACTCTTCGACATGGGACAGGAGTTTTAAGTAATCCTATCGTCTCTCAGTGAGGGCTTGGATGAAAGTTAGAGTCTAGAGATGCAGGGAGAGTCTTTCTGCGAAACCATCCCGACTCATGTTAATAGCTCCTCAAGCAATCAGCGTTATCTAACTTCGCTCCAAGTTCCTGTTCCACAGTGTTGATTCCGGTAAGATAGTTTAATTTTACTTTCTTCGTGAATGTACTGTAATTCAGATGTTTTCCCGAGAGGCTACCACCTTGCGGGTCTAACTTAACATAAGGGTCTCAGTGAGTCTCCTTTAGTATTTTGGAATCAAAGGTTAATATCTCCTGAGGGGGTTATTGAACAGGGTGGGGGGGTTTAATTATGCTTATGTGATTCAACCTGCTTATGTGTGGTGTTAATTGGGCTCATGGTTTGGAACATTAAGGCCTCTGGAAGTGAAGCAACCTTATGGTTAGGCGTGCTTTTTTGGACTGTACGGTTCACCTTGTGGCCGTGCGTGATTACGCTCCATCTATGATTTCTGCATTCCTGACCGTGTAGTCCGCAGGGGTCTGGTTCATAGGAGGTGGTGAGTACCCCAGCCATTGTGGGTGTCAGGTGCCGTTTAATTTTAATCTTTAGTCCATATTTGCATATCCTCTATCCAGTTATGAAGGATTCTGATGCTGAGATTGTTCAAATTTCAGATTCAGTTATGGAGGATTCTGTTTTAATTTAAGATTCAGATTCTGTGTCCGGTGACTAATCCGGATTGGCCTCGTTGACACATGTCAACCAGTTATGTTCTGTATGCCATATGAGAGTGCCTTGTTCCTCGGGCTCGGGGAATCAAGAGACAGCTGAGCTACCTACCGCTCCATACTTCTGCACATGCGGGCAAACCAGTTTATGGTTATTCCTCCATGCAGGGTGGCGTGTTCCCCCCGGAGGTTGCAGCATGTTTTTGCTTCCATGTATTTTTGCGGATTATTAGTCTGTAGAGTCCAGACGTTTATTTGCGATTGTGCTCGTGCCCTATTGTCCCGGGTCTCCCGCCTTGGGGAGGGCCTCTACAGTTCCCTGTGGGTGTAACTGTCCCTAAGTGTTGTGACTTTCGTTTTGGGCTCCTTCGTGTATTACTCAGACATGTTTTTCAGTTATTAAATGACCCTATCCTTATCGGATATTCAGTCTGCTAATTTGAATGGTGCACTTCATTAGACATGTGGGGATGATGTAATCTCCTAATTGTTATTTTATTGACATCTTTCCCAGTTTATGGAAGATCAGGGCTCCGTTTGGCTGGTCCTGAGGGTAGGCCTGTGTCTTCTTGGGCGTTTAACCTCTGGGTTGCCTTATATTTTCTTTTTATCTGATAGGATTTTTTTTTAATTTTGTTTGTTTCCTTCAGGAACCTTCTGGGATTGATACTTTGTGTTACTTCTTCGGAAGTTTTTGGGACATGTTAGTCCTATGTTAAAAAATTCTGTTTCCCTGGATGCAGGCTGGTCCTGTTGGGTTTGTTCTGTCTTGTGGCTGTTCAGACACGTGGCGCTGTTCTGCTGCACTGGTCCAGTCAAGGCGCCGAGTGCTCAGGTTATAATTTGTTTTACATGTTTCAACTAGGCATTCAAGAGGACCTGTGGATCCGTGAGGTGGGAAGGATTGTTTCAGTATTATAGCCTTCAATCATGGATGACTGGGTCAGTGGAGTTTCCACGGCGTCACTCTCTCTTACGTCTGGTATTATCAGACCCTAGAGTTTCCTCCCCCACACAGTGGAGGGTTGGAGGGCTTAACGCCCTCTTACCGCTGTTTGAGTAGTGTGTATAGCTGACTAGCATGCAGAAGGTTTGCAGTTTGAACCCAGCTGCAGCTCTTTGCACCTTGAATGTGTGCTCACAAGCTGTTTAAGGTAACCAGCTGCAGCTATTGCATATTGACCGTGTACTGTCTAGCTTAGTTATAAGACTTTATTGGTCTTCTTCCGTTGTCTCCGGGTGAGTTAGGTCACTTTTTTTAAGGGACCTGGGTTCCCTTCCGGGAGATGGTGATCCCTGTGGGGACATTGGGCATAGCTCGGGGCTCCCCCGAGCTGGGAAGGCTTTGTGCCTTTTATCCCGGTATTCCTCTGTTTGTATGGAGGTGATTGAAGACTAGCCCTGCTTGAGGGGTTTTGACCTTAAGGTATCCCTTGCTTTGTTGTCCTGAGGCTGTTTGAGAAGTCTAGGGTCGTAATATGACTTCTAACGCCTTGCTCCTTGGAGCGTAGGACTTTAGCAAGGGGTGGTTCCTTCCTTCGATCGGGGCTTAAGAGTTCTTCT
The DNA here is from genome assembly GCF_027579735.1 of Bombina bombina. Taxonomy (NCBI): domain Eukaryota; kingdom Metazoa; phylum Chordata; class Amphibia; order Anura; family Bombinatoridae; genus Bombina; species Bombina bombina. Next base: position 1,263,130,601 of record NC_069499.1, on the reverse strand, counting down.
CTTTATCCGGATTGATCTGGATATTGCATTCATATCCCTTGTGTCTGTTTTTTTTGTCAGACGGGTTGTTCAGTTCTCGGATTGAACAATTGGGTGCCCGGACCTGTTTTCTCCCTGAGGCTTATGGTTGCTGGGCTTCGCTCTGTGTTTTCCCTTGTGGACCCAGTTATGGGTTGTTACTGGAATCTTAGGCCTAAGGGCTGGTTTGGGGTTCCCCAGTACTGAGACCTTGAGCTATGTCCTTTACTCAATCTACCTGACCTGGTCATGGTTGGCCAGGTTTTCTGAGTGTCTGTTACTCATTAGGCTTGATGCGCCTTAGGGTTGGATTCCCTAGGTCAGCTTGCTAGCGTAACTCTTGGATTCACTGCTCTGCAGGCGAATGGGTTTACAGTGTCTCTTCTGCATCCATTACACAGGGGATGTGGGTTAGCAAGCTACTTTTAGGGGAGTCCTTTCCAAGGACATCTGTGTTGGGGATTGATCTCTCCTTTAGCTGGTGGCTTTGTGCCTTGAGGACAGATGTTGCCCTTCTGGATCCATCCCTTTTCTTAAGGGGTTATTCTCCTTCTTATGGAGATGTAGTCCCTTTCTTGGGGCTTCTCCTGGATTCAGGAGGTTGTAACTGTGGGTTAACTTATCCATCCATCTGGAGTCTTGCTGGCTTCAAGTTGAGACTTTGTTGTTTTTGCTAGATCCTTTGGGTCTATGGCTCTGTCATCTGTTTTAGGAGTCTGGTTGTACCCGTGCTCTGTGGGGATGTCTGTGGCCATTCTTCTGCTCATTCTTGAGCTGGTTTCGGGGTTCTTCTGTTCCCCTGTTTCGGATCCGCTGATGCTGAGTTGGTCCGGCTGGGTGTGGGTTCTGAGAGACATTGTCATTTTCAGGATCTAGGTTGGCATAGTTGCTAGCTCCATAGGCTTACAGGCAGGGGGGCCAGGATTACACCTCCTTCGGGCTCTGGGAGTAACCTTTATTTCTTGGTGGGCCTCGATTGAGGTTCTGTGTTCTCCTCCTTTTGGAGACCTGTGTGTAGGTCTGGCGGCTTAGGTTGCCTAGAGCGTGCCCTCTGTCCGGGGGTTGCTTTTTTCAGTCTGTTCTCTTGTTGGCTGCTTCTACTTACTAGCAAGTATCCTCTCTGTCGTCCTGATGTTGACTCTGTGTTCTGACTCAGGGTTTTTCGTCTGGGTCTGTTACACATTTTTTTGTGATAGGATTCTTTTGTCGCTGTGAGGACTCTGTCTTCAGTTATCTATCACTGCTTGCATGATGTTGGAGAGAAGACTTTCTCTGTCTCTCTGCCTGGTCTTTTGCCGGGTTCCGCTTGGTCTAGGCGTAGCCTCCTTTTCTCTATTGGGCCCATTTGGGTCTTTGTGAGCTGGGCTCACTATTTTAAGGTTTCCTTTTATGGATTGTTGTGACCTTTTTGGCTTCCTTCAGTTCTCCTTTGTTTTGTCCCTTTGGGAGTTTAGGCTGGTGTCCCCTTCATTAGTATGGGGGGAGTGGTGAGGGACCGACTGTTGGGGGGGGACGGTGTCTCCTGGAGGACTGTTGGCTCCGATTAGTCTGATTGGCGGTCTCTAGTGGGCCTCTGGACTATCTGCGGTTCAGTGTCCTTGGGGCCTTTCCTTTTAAAGTTTGTTGTTGGGCAGAGGTTCAGGCCTGGTGCCCTCAGTATGGGCTGCCTATTGTACCCTCCCGTCTTGGCATTCAGTGTCCTCTATAGCTTGGGTATTGTTTTCCCAAAAGTAATGAATGCAGCTGTGGACTCTTTCCATTTAAGAAGAAAAACATAAATTATGCTTACCTGATGATTTTCTTTTCTTCTGATGGAAAGAGTCCACAGCTCCTCACCCATAATTTTTTTGTGGGGCGTCCTTATTTATTCTTCTGGCACCTTTCATCTGATTATTTCTTCTACTGGTTCTTGTTCCTCGGCTGAATGACTGGGGGATGAGGGGAGTGGGAGGAGTATTTAAGCCTTTGGCTGTGGTGTCTTTTCCTCCTCCTGGTGGCCAGGTTCTTATTTCCCAAAAGTAATGAATGCAGCTGTGGACTCTTTCCATCTGAATAAAAGAAAATGATCAGGTAAGCATAATTTATGTTGTTAAAAAAAACTCTGTTCTCTCAGACTTTCACCCTTATAACCTTCAAATAAAATTCTCTTTGACACTCTGAGATGCCATGTGACCCTATTATTATTATTATAATTATTGGTTGCTTATATAGCGGCAATAAATTACCCAGCACTATACAAATTTCAAAACATTTGTGACATTTGGATACATTACATTACAACAAGGGTTCATTACATCTATAAGGGTGCATAACAAACGGTGCAATAATTAACACCTAGATTTAGAGTTTTGCGGCCAAAGGGGAGCGTTAGCTATGCGTCTTTTTTTTTCCCTAGCACTGCTTCTAAGCAACGCTGGTATTGAGCGTTCTCTAAAGGGCTGCGTTAGGCTCCAAAAAGGGAGTGTTGAGCCGAATTTACCGCCACTTCAACCCTCAATACCAGCGTTGCTTACGATAGCGGCTAGCTGGAAAAACGTGCTTGCGCATGATTCCCTCATAGGAAACAATGGGGCAGTTTGGGCTGGAAAAAAACCTAACACCTGCAAAAAAGCAGCGTTCAGCTCCTAACGCAGCCCCATTGTTTCCTATGGGGAAACAGTTTCTAAATCTGCACCTAACACCCTAACATGAACCCCGAGTCTAAACACCCCTAACCTTACACTTATTAACCCCTAATCTGCCGCCCCCGCTATCGCTGACACCTGCATTATATTATTAACCCCTAATCTGTCACTCTGTACACCGCCGCAACCTACATTATACCTATGTACCCCTAATCTGCTGCCCCTAACACCGCCGACCCCTATATTATATTTATTAACCCCTAATCTGCCCCCCCAACGTCGCCGCTACCTTACCTACACTTATTAACCCCTAATCTGCCGACCGGACCTCGCCGCTACTATAATAAATGTATTAACCCCTAAAGCTAAGTCTAACCCTAACCCTAACACCCCCCTAAATTAAATATCATTTTAATCTAACAAAATAAATGAAATATTATTAACTAAAGTATTCCTATTTAAAAATAAATACTTACCTGTAAAATAAACCCTAATATAGCTACAATATAATGAATAATTATATTGTAGCTATTTTAGGATTTATATTTATTTTACAGGCAACTTTGTTTTTATTTTAACTAGGTACAATAGCTATTAAATAGTTATTTACTATTTAATAGTTACCTAGTTAAAATAATTACAAAATTACCTGTTAAATAAATCCTAACCTAAGTTACAATTAAACCTAACACTACACTATCAATAAATAAATTAAATTAACTACAAGTACCTACAATTAAATACAATTAAATAAACTAAACTAAAAAAAAAAACACTAAATTACAAAAAATAAAAAAAGATTACAAGAATATTAGGCTAATTACACCTACTCTAAGCCCCTTAATAAAATAACAAATCTCGCATTCTATTGGCTGTTCCGATCAGCCAATAGAATGCAAGCTCAATCTGATTGGCTGATTGTATCAGCCAATCCGATTGAACTTGAATCTGATTGGCTGATTCAATCAGCCAATCAGATTTTCCCTACCTTAATTCTGATTGGCTGATAGAATCCTATCAGCCAATCGGAATTCGAGGGACGCCATCTTGGATGACGTCATTTAAAGGAACCCTTATTCAGCGAGTAGACGTCGGGGAAGAAGGATAGATCCGCGTCAGCTGGAAGAAGATGGCTCCGCTCCGCTCCGGATGGATGAAGATAGAAGATGCCGCTTGGATGAAGATGTCTGCCGGTCCGGATATCCTCTTCTGCCCGGATAGGATGAAGACTTCTGCCGCTCCGGATGTCCTCTTTTGGTCCATCGGTGCCCGGCTGGGTGAACACGACTCAAGGTAGGGAGATCTTCAGGGGGGTAGTGTTAGGTTTATTTAAGGGGGGTTTGGGTTAGAGTAGGGGTATGTGGGTGGTGGGTTTTAATGTTGGGGGGTGGTATTGTGTTTTATTTTACAGGCAAAAGAGCTGATTACTTTGGGGCATGCCCCGCAAAAAGCCCTTTTAAGGGCTGGTAATAGAGCTGTTAACTTTTGTAATTTAGATTAGGGTAGAGAATTTTTTTTATTTTGGGGGGCTTTGTTATTTTATTAGGAGGATTAGAGTAGGTGTAATTAGCCTAATATTCTTGTTATCTTTTTTTATTTTTTGTAATTTAGTGTGTTTTTTTTTGTAGTTTAGTTTATTTAATTGTATTTTATTATAGGTACTTGTAGTTAATTTATTTAATTTATTTATTGATAGTGTAGTGTTAGGTTTAATTGTAACTTAGGTTAGGATTTATTTTACAGGTAATTTTGTAATTATTTTAACTAGGTAGCTATTAAATAGTAAATAACTATTTAATAGCTATTGTACCTAGTTAAAATAAAAACAAAGTTGCCTGTAAAATAAATATAAAACCTAAAATAGCTACAATATAATTATTCCTTATATTGTAGCTATATTAGGGTTTATTTTACAGGTAAGTATTTATTTTTAAATAGGAATACTTTAGTTAATAATATTTAATTTATTTTGTTAGATTAAAATTATATTTAATTTAGGGGGGTGTTAGGGTTAGACTTAGGTTTAGGGGTTAATACATTTATTAGAGTAGCGGCGAGGTCCGGTCGGCAGATTAGGGGTTAATAAGTGTAGGTAGGTAAAGGCGACGTTGGGGGGGCAGATTAGGGGTTAATAAATATTATGTAGGTGTCGGAGATGTTAGGGGCAGCAGATTAGGGGTTAAAAATTTTTATTATAAGGGCGGCGATGTGGGGGGACCTCTGTTTAGGGGTACATAGGTAGTTTATGGGTGTTAGTGTACTTTAGAGCACAGTAGTTAAGAGCTTTATAAACCGTCGTTAGCCCAGAAAACTACTGACTTTTTTCTGCGGCTGGAGTCTTGTCGGTAGAGGGTCTACTGCTCACTTCAGCCAACACTCTAAATACCGGCGTTGGGAAGATCCCATTGAAAAGATAGGATACGCAATTGGCGTAAGGGGATCTGCGGTATGGAAAAGTTGCGGCTTGAAAGTGAGCGTTAGACCCTTTCCTGGCTGACTCTAAATACCAGCGGGCGGCCAAAAGCAGCGTTAGGACCCCTTAGACATCAATGGAGAGAAAGTGTTAGAAAAAAACTAACACTTGCGATCGCGGAATGGCGATCGCTCTAAGGCAACCCCATTGATGTCTATGGGGAAAAGAAAGTTATGTAAAAAAAACACCCTAACATAAACCAATAGCCTAAATACCCCTAATCCACCGCCTCCCGACATTGCAGACGCTAAGTTAGTATCCCTAAACTGCCCCCCCCTCATCGCTAACATCTAAATATACCCATTAACCCCTAAACCGCCGGCCCCCACATTGCTACTACTATAATAAAACTATTAACCCCTAAACTGCTGCCCCCGCAACTCAACACACTAAATTAAAATATTAACCCCTAAACCTAACTATCCCTCTATACTTAACAATATAACTATAATAAATAAAAACTTACCTGTAAAATACAAAAAACCTGAAGATTAAACTATAAATAAACCTAACATAACTATTTTATGAAAATAAAATAAACTAAAAATAAAAAAACTAAATTACAAAATTAAAAAAACCTAACACTACGGAAAAAAAATAAAAAATCTAACATTACCAAAAAAAACAAACACTAAAATTACGAAAAATAAAAAAACACTAAGATTAAAAAAATACTAAATTATACAAAATAATGAAAATTAAACCACCCCAAAATAAAAACACCCCCTAACCTAACAATAAACTACCAATTGTTCTTAAAAGGGCCTTTTGTAGGGCATTGCCCTAAGTTAAACAGCTGTTTTACCTACAAAAATGACAAATGTTCCCACTAAAAGTTAACCCCCCCCACCCAACCCACCCCCCATTATAAAAAACCTAAGTTTAGGTGCTATGGGTAGCTTAGTTTTTTTTCAAAGGGGCATTTGTATGGGCATTGCCCTTAAAAGGGCATTCAGCTCTTTCTTGCTCATTTAAAATAAAAAAAGCCCTAATCTAAATAAAGAAAACCCCCGGAACAAAATCCCAAAAAAACCTAACACTAACCCCAGAAAATGTATTCACCGTTCCGGAAGTCCAGGCAGAGCAAAGTCTTCATCCAGGTGGTGAAGATAGTCTTCCAAGGTGGCACCATCTTCTATCATTATATTAAAACAGTTTTACGTTTTTCCAACTGAGCTTGTTAGACTATAAAAAGCAGCAAGTAAGACTGCCATTAGACAGATAAATCCTGTTTTTTGAGATGTTGGCTTTTCTGGGATCAGATAAATATACTGCATTAAAGATCTGTACCTTGAAAGACACAAATAGGCTAAAAGAGGCTCTCCATAGCTGAAGACCTCTGTTTCTTATTTATGTAAATTAACTTTGGGGTTTTTGTCTCCCTAAAAGTGATGGGGCCTCCAGGCATGGAGTCCTAGTCTTCTGTTCCTAAGAGGGATATAGCTGCATCCCCACTGATGAGAGGTTAGTTGCACAAATACTTTGTTCAGAAGAGAATTACCTGGGAATCAACTGTCAGTCTGGATGGGATATTCTGAAATACTGTAGGGAAGTTATCTGTGGAAGGCACAAATGGGATAAAATAGGCAACAATTCCATAGGGTAATCTTCCAAGCTCTCTATCCTAGTTGAAGAGCACGAAGAAACATACAGACACGGATGAAATGACCAGTAGTACGGGGTACTCAACTTTCCTTACATCAGCAGTGCAGCCAGTAAGGCCAGTTGAATACTTGTTTGTATTGGAAGAGGTATTAGTAGCAGAAATAGCAAGGTTCTTATGCCACTTTACAGGTCATTAGTTAGACCACATCTGGAATACTGTGTACAGTTCTAGAAACCATATCTTTAGAAATATATAAATAAACTAGAAACTGTCCAAATGAAGGGAAAGAGGTGAAATGTTAGAAACCTTCAACTATATGAAGGGACTTAAAAAAGTAGAAGCTGAAAGCATTTTCCACAAAAAAACAAAAACAAATGCCAATACAAGGGGTAACAATCTTAAGTTAGAGAAGGAGGAAAAAAAAAAAATTTGTTTCTCCTTAAAAGAGACATAGAGAAGGAGGAAAAAAAAAAAAAAAAAAAAAAAGTTTCTCCTTGAAGGAGACATAATTCCACAAATCAGGGACTCTCATTAAACCAAATTCATTATTTTGATTCATTCTCTAAGAACAATTGTGCGGCTTCAAGGGTTTCGAATACATAGGTATTTGGTCCAGACTTAATTCTAAGTTTGGCAGGGTACATTAAGGAAAAGAATCTCTTCTCCTGTGCTAGTTGAGAACAAATAGGGGAAAATTTCCTCCTTTTAAGTGAAGTCTCTGCTGAGAAGTCCTGGAATATAAGGATTCTAGCTCCATTGAATTGTAGGGGTTGTTGTTTTCTAAATGCTTGGATAAGCTCATTCTTTCCTTGGTAGTTAAGAAATTTGGCAATCACTGGTCGCGATCTCTTTATGCCTTGCTCCGTCCCTTCTTACTCTCTACCCAATCTATGCACTCTTTCCACCGTGAACAATGACTTTTGTTGTTGGATAGCCATCAGATTTGGGAGAGTTTCTTCCACAAACTTTTTTAGATCCTGAGGTTTTACTGTTTCAGGCAGCCCAATTATTCGCAGGTTGTTACGCTTTGCTCTGTTTTCAGAGTCTTCCATCTTGTTTGTAAGAATTTTGTTTTGTGAGATTACTTCTTCCAACTTTGCATTTAATGTGGTTTGGCAGTCCTCATAATCTGAGATCCTTTGTTCCAAGTAACTTATTCTCTCATTTTGAGCTCTTATTTCCCCCATGATGATGTCCAATCGTGCATTCACTTCTTCAATCTTAGGTATAATCAGCTCAGATACCTGCATGGCAATTGTTGTGGCATCCAAGGCCTCAGGAGTTTTTTCTTCCACGCAGGATTTATTAGGAGAATTTATTGATTTATTGATCTTCTTGTCTATGACCTTTAACTTAGGAGACATTTTCTGTTGTTTAAGATATTTATCCATCAATTAATACTAGGTGGGTTTAGATAGCCACTCTTATATCTTTTAATGACATTCTGAAATCTTTATAGCCATTCTCCAGAGCCAGTAAGTAAAAAGAAGGAAAAAAAAATGGAGGAAAAAAGAAGCAGCAGGTTTTTCTCGCCACTGTTTTACACTTCTACACAGGCAGACAAATGATTTTATAGTTCCTTATTCTCCCTTTTTTAGCAATGAAATTAGGGATTTTATATAAGATGGAGAGAGGATAGTTTTGAAAAAGTGGCAGCAATTCACAGTATAGGGTATATTTCGACAGTCACAAAAATTTGCTATAACTTTAATTCCCCAGCCTTAGGCTCATTACCTCTCTCCATGTATCCAAGTGTCCATGTATCCAGGGCCCACGCAGCCCTACCATCCGGGGGTGAAAGCCTCCTTGTGAGAGACTCAGTGCAGTCCAGGGTCCTCCTCCTGCCTCTTCCACCCCTGGTTCTGCTCTTAGGTCAGGGGCCCTACTTCTCACACGCCCCCAAGACCTTTCTTGTGCTTTGTGACTGCAGCTTGGTCACCTCCTCTGCCCGGCGTTACTCACAGGCCCACTGTTGGACCGGACTGGCCTCACGGTATCCATCCAGCAGTATGCCTCCCTAAAGCAGGGCTGGAGACACGGCCTGATATCCGCCGTTAATTCAGTCTCCTTACCACCTTAGGAGTAGCGTCGGCTCACTCACATGTGCAGCTCTACTCTGCACCTCGCCGCGCTGCGTGATGACGTCACAATTGCACCGCCCCCTTTCCCGTAGAATGAATAGTTACTAGGGTAACTCAGTTAACCCTTTTAGTCTATGGTCACCTACCAAAGCTCTTACGGTTGCAGAGTTCTATGATTTTAAAGCTAGAAAATTTCATAACTTTGCTGAATTTCAAAATATCTTTCCGGCAGCACAGAAGAAACATATGTTTTACTTCTTGCAAGCTATAGACTATATACGAAAGCTACTGTATCTGTTTCCCCAGACTTTCCAAGATCACCCATTAATGGATCATCTTAAAAGGGAAAAGTGCTCCTTGTCTTCTATATATAAAATTTTAAGATCGGCAGAGACAGAAAAATATATAGTACGGGCAAGGACATATTGGGGAAAGGTAGTAAGTTTGACGGACCCTATAGATCAACTAGAGAACAGTTTAAGGACGGCGTTAACCATCTCTCCCTCAACTTATCTAAGAGAAACGCAGTTTAAGATCATCAATAGAGATTACCTCACCCCGCGGCGGGTAGCTAAGTGGAATTGTAATGTTAAAATTTTTTGTATTAAGTGCCATTTAAACGATCCAGACTTGGGACACCTACTATGGGAATGCCCGAAAGTAAAACAATCTTGGCATAAGGTAGCCTATCTTCTTTCCCAAATGACAAACATTGAAGTGAGGCTCTCAATAAATTCTATAATACTACTGAACCCCTGTATTTCATGGGGGAATAAAAAGAGATTCATTCTAACTGCGATACTTAACCTCAGAAAACTTATTTTTGACAACTGGTGCAAACCACGACCTCCATCGATCAAAGAAGCAAAAAATCTTCTTTCTGATAGTGCAATAATAGCAGCTTATGACTATAGGCTGGGAAGGAAGAAAGATAATTTATATTTAAAGGTTTGGAAAGACTTTATTCTAAACCAGGGTAGAGACTTTATTGCTAAAATAGAAGGTATCATCAACATTCAAATATAGCGAGTATGCCCCGAGTTGGAGGTCTAAATGGATAGGATTGGATGGGGCGGTGAGAAGGGAGGAGATTATGTTAACTTTATGTTAACTTCACTTTTTTTTTTTTTTTGTTTTGTTTGTCTTTTCCTTGTTTTTTTTCGTTTTTTTTCTTTCTCTTTCTTTGTTTGTTACCTTTTTCATCATGGACTCTCTCTATGAAAGATGTTTGAACATTATAATAAAACACTATACAAGATAATGGACTCTTAAGTGGCCCAGCTGGGCATAATAGACTCTCAACACCCCCCCCCCCACTTCTAGATTGTTAACATGTATGTAAATTTTCGACAAATGTAACTGGATACATGTGAATATCCTACTTGTAATGTTTATACTGCCATTGTACTTTATATTTTTTCAAGATTATAATAAAAAAAAACAAAATAAAATAAAAAAAAAAAAACAATCTTAAGTTAGAGGGTAGCAGATTCAGAAAAAATACGAGAAAGTGTTTTTTGGGTTTTTTTTTACAGTTAGGGTGGTGGATTCATGGAATAAACTTCCAATTGAGATGGTAAACACAAAGACTGTAAAGGAATTCAAAGATGCCTGGGACATGCATAAGACTATCCTAAGAAAAAGTAACATGTAATGTGGGTAGACTTGATGGGCCTTTTTGGTTGTTATCTATCGTCAAATTCTATGTTTTTGTATTTCTATGGAAGTGCGATTAAGCACAGGTAAGGTTGGTGAATACTGCACATGTATAGATGTAGAATTTCATGTTAAACAAATAATTGTGATAAGCCTGCTTGCCATAAAGTAGACAATTGTGGGTATTTGACATCAGACTTCTACATAGCAGGGCAATAACCATAGTACACTAGACAGAACTATTATAGATAGCAAGGTTTAAACAATAAGGATGTCCATGGACTAACAATGGTGAAATGCCCAGTACAATGGGCCGTGCTGAAGTTCTCAGTGACTTTAAACATGGCACTGTCATAGGAAGTCCCCTTTGCTACAAGTCAGTCAGTTTGTAAAATTTCTGCCCTACTAGATCTGCTCTGATCAACTGTAAATTGCTATGATTATGAAGTGGAAGCATCTAGGAGCAACAACAGCCAAGCCTTAAGTTTCAGTTAGCAACACCAGCACCAGAACTGTATGTTGGGAGCTTCATGCAATGGGTTTCCATATCTTGTACACAAGCATTACATGAACATGGGCAATGTCAAGTGTTGGCTGAAGTGGTGAAAAGTGCACCATCACTGGACTATGGAGCAGTGAAAACATGTTCTCTGGAGTAAATAATCATGATTCTTTATCTGGCAGTTTGATTGAATAATCTGGGTGTGACAGATGTTACGAGAATGCTACCTACTGGAATGTATAGTACCTACTGTAAAGTTTGGTGAAAAAGGGACAATGATCTGGGGCTGTTTTTGAGGGTTTGCACCAGGCTCCTTAATTCTAGTGAAGAGTCATTGTAATGGTACAGGATAAAAAATAAATTTTAGACAACTGGGTGCTTTCAAATTTGTGGCAACAGTTTGGGACAGTTCACCAAGCAAGGTCCATGTAGACCTGGTTTTACAAGTTTTTTGTGGAGGAACTTGAGTCTTCTGCACAGAAAATTTACCTCAACCCCACTGAATACTTTTGGCATTTATTAGTATGCCGATGGTGAGCCAGACCTCATCCAACATCAGTGTCTGACCTCTTAAATGCTCTTTTGGCTAAACAGGCATAAATTGCTACAGTCATACTCAAGAATCTTGTGGAAAGCCTTCCCACAAAGTTAGGACCGATTTTTTTTCAGTGGGATGTACAACAAGCTCATATAGGGGTGATAGTCAGGTGCCCGCATACTTTTAGCCATATAATTTATCTTATTTTGTCATGATAAAAGCAGGTTGGAATTCTGTTATTAAAAAAAAAAAAGCAAAAATAATAGGCAAGTTAGTATTAGTTTTCACACTGCAAATGCTCTTTGTCTACTCTGTTTTAAAAATGACTGTATAAGAAAAAAGAATTAGGTGCTTATATATAATGATTTAGCATTTTCCCTTGCAAAAAGTTAATTTTATATCGGCTATTATAATCTCTTCAGAGCTGGTCTTTCTACTTCCTGTATTATTTTATTTAGTCTATTTTTTTGTATTTATTTTGTTTATCAAGAGCCAGACAGAGAGGTAGAAATGACAATAGATTTAGCTACATCAATACAAAATTCTGCCCCTCTAAACCTAGATTCGCAAGATACTGTTACTATTCCCAGCAAACAACAAACGCACTATAGACAAAATCATAATTATAAACAAAGATACTATGAAGATAGAGAAAATAGAAACTATAGTAATGGCTCAAGGTATGAAAGTAGGACAAATGAGAGATATGGTCCTCATTTTGAAAGGAGAGTTGATTATAACGATTGGAACAAACCATGCAATAATTACCAGATAAGAGAACACAGAAATTATTATAATTATAACAGGAGACACAATGCACAATATAGAAATTTCACACACTATGAAGATGATTATAGAAATTCTGAAAGGGGTACACATAGATGGGGATATACACAAAGAGGTGAAAAACAGCAACACTATTACAGAGATGATTATAATCACTCTTAAAGAAATGATAATTATTCTAGAGAAAATACACCTAAAGATAATCACAATGCAAATCACAGAAATCAAACACATGGAAGGACACCAAGAGGGGCTAGTAACCAGAATTGGAAACTAGAAACACATAACAGATTTGATGGGTTAATTATAGACCCAAGTTCCCCAGTAAATAAGGAGCATTTTTTAGGGGTAAACCCACAAAGACCAGAAACACTACAAAACCAGGTAGCACTAAAAGCACCGCCGTTAAGAAAAAGAAACGGAGAGGATCAAGAGGAGGAAGAACAGTTAAAAAACGTCAAGAAAACCAATTAAAACCACCAACAGGGATTTTTAATTTGAGTAGAAAAATATTGACTAAAGAAGAAGAAAAAGTATTGAAACTAGGTTTAAGTTTTGCACCTACAGCAAAAATGAACAAATTTAATACACACATACATGTAAGTCAGTTTGTTCGTAAGCTAACCCTGAAAAGATTTTTTGCAAAGAATCCTATAGAAAGAAACATTGTCCAAAATAGAACAATTAGTAATGTAGATACAACAAAAAATTAATACAAAAAGAGATCTCTAAAATAAGAGACTAAGTATAAATCAAGAAATTTAACAAAGAAGGAGAATGAAGTAATAAAGAATATACAAAATAATAAAGAACTGACAATTAAAGCGGTGGACAAGGGAGGAGGAATAGTCCTTTTGGATACAGCAAGCTATATTAATGAAGCAAATAGACTGTTAGGAGACATAGACACCTATAAAGAAATGAAATTAGATCCGACCAAAACATTTCTAAATAGATTAACCAACTTACTTGATAACGCCCTAACTCAAGAAATAATTCATAAAAAAAGAGTATGACTTCCTTTGTCCAAAATTCCCTAAAATACCGGTGTTCTATTACCTGCCAAAAATTCATAAAAATCTTATTAATTCACCAGGCAGGCCTATAATATCAGGCATAGGGTTTATTACTTCAAATTTGTCACACAACTTCTTGCAAAAATATGTAAAAACTTTACCATCTTACCTTAAAGACACAACAGATATATTACAGAATCTAAATAGGCTAAAATGGGAAGATCATTACCTGATTGGCACATGTGACGTATCTTCGATGTACTCGAGTATACAACACCATTTAGGCATCAAAGCAGCCGATATGCACATGACTAGAGACAAGACATTAAATCAGAAACAGAAAAAATGTATACTTCAAGGCATTCACTTTATTTTAAATCAGAATTATTTTTCCTTTAATGGAAAGTTTTTTCTTCAGACTAGGGGAACTGCTATGGGCACGAGATTTGCGCCTAGCTATGCGAACCTCTTTCTGGGGAAATGGGAGGAAGATTTTATTCCCATGCATGAGCTCGGCGCAAATCTCGTGCTCTATAGAAGATACATTGACGACATCATATTTATATGGAAGGGGACACTTACTGAATTGGATAATCACTAAAACACATTTCAAACAGGTGGATGCTAATAATCTAATACATTTCAATAGTTGTCATTTGTGTAAATGGAAGGAAAACATCCCTAAAGGCTAGTGTCTCAGGATAAGGCGCAGTTGCTCTAAGACTTCAGACTACATGGAACAAATAGAGATACTTGAGAAAAAAATTGTTGAAAGAGGATACGATCCCCAGATAATAAAGAAAGCGAGAACACAGGTAGATCAAAAACAGAGAAATAGCCTATTATCATATAAAAATAAAGATCAAAGAACCAATGTAAGATCAAGATAAAATTAAAGTCGCATTAATTACTGATTATAATTGTGACCACAACCTTTTACAAAAAATAATTAAGAAACACTGGCATCTGGTCCAAAGAGACCCTATAATAGGAGAGAAAATGACAGAACACCCTAAAATTATTTCTAAAAAAGCAAAAAATTTTAAACGGATACTAGCTCCCAGTGAATTTAAACAAACTCAGACGAAATCTACATTAGAGAAAGATTTATCTGGAAATAAACTAACAGGTTTTTCCCCTGTTTTGGTTGTAGATCCTGCAGATATAGCAGCAAATGTAAGAAAATTCAATCTAGAAAAAATGGTTTAATACATCACATAAAAGAAACTATCAGATGCCAAGATAAAGGTGTAATCTACATTATACAATGTACATGTCAAATGCAATATATAGGAGAGACCACTAGGACCTTAAGGGAGCGCATACGTGAACATCTCTCATGTATAGACTGGGGAAACTTAGAAACACATCTATATACCCATTTTAGGAAAGTACATAAAAATAATTTAAAATATTTCACTTTCTGGGGCATAAATAAATTAAATCTGAATGGAGAGGGGGACATTTTGAAGAAAAACTCCTAAGAAAAGAAGCTGAGTTAATTTATAACATGCAGACCCTTTACCCTTCAGGATTAAATTCCAAATTGGATATCTCCCCTTTTCTCATCTCATAAAAACATTCAGTCTCATAAAAATATTCAGATTTATGAAGAATGGAGTGATAACACACAAAGACTCCAATAAGTTGATTTCAAATTAAAGATAAGGGATAGGGTGGACTATCCAAATCATATATATATATATATATATATATATATATATATATATATATATATATATATAATCGATTAGTATTCTCTCTAAATTATACTGAAGTTAATTAAGCAGAGTCTGACATAAGATTTAAAGTGAGCTATGAAATATATATAAAAAGCAGGACATGTAATTCTATATCTTTAAAAACTTCCATTAGATAAAGTAAATTAAGGATTTGAAATATTAGTTTATATTAGTTATTATTATTAGGTAAATATTGTACAAAAGCGATAAAAAGATCCCGATGTTTAAATATAAATGTGCTCATCACTAGGATTCATCATAAAAATGAATTATCACAACAATTTTTATAGTGTAAGTAGAATTGATATTACCTTAGACCAATAACCTGATTTTTTTTATCTTTTTTTATTTTTTAAATATTTCTATACATACATTTCATCTTAAATATCGCCTCACAAAATTCTATTTGATTTTTAAATAGATACCCTACCGATCCAGTAATTGACATGCAATATAGAGTGGAAAGGAGATAATAATAATTTCTATTCCTAAGTTTAGGTTTATTTCATAACAAAGAACTTACATCCGCAAACTCGTATTGTTTAAATTAAAGTATAGCCTGATCATTATTCATTTTTCCAGATTATGGTATATAGGCTAGTAAATATATACACACTTATGATAGATATATAGGAATCACAAGTTACATTTAACTCTTAATATTACATATAAGATATCAGAAGTCTAGTTTACTTATATTCACCATCTATTACTAGATACAAACGATATATCCCTATCGTGAAAATGTCTAACATAAGGACTCATCACATAATTAACAAAGAAACCTTGTACCCAAATAGTTGTAAGTGTCCATTTGTATGTTCAGCAATTCCACCTTAATACATTATGAATGATTGTCACTAACTCCACCTTAAATAAACAACCTATTAAACCCAAGAATCCATTAACCAATAGGAAGGAAAGGAGGGCTATTTAAATGCCTGAATAACAAACTAGGGTATACGTCTTGAAAAAGCCTGTTGGCGAAACACGTTGACGTTTGAACCACAAACAACCAGCTCTAAGGATTGGAGAATTGTTCTGCTGTTCCCTGCATAATCTCGGACGAAAACGAGTACAGGGGAGCAGATCGTTAACGAACGGCCGTTTGTTTTCCCAAGCCAAGACACCTGCAAACACGCTGGAGCATGCACCGCACTCTTATGGTCTGTAAATCCACTTATAACTTATAAGTGCCGACATTATCTCCCAAGACAAGCTGGAGTATACACCATATTCATAAGAGCAAAGACACCACTTGCTATAAACGAGTGTTGATACTTCAGTCACTTACACGCCGGAGCGTGCTTCATATCTTTAACACACAAGTAAATCCTTATATCGTACAAGTGTGAACACTGGAGCGGAGAGTATATAATAAAGGAGAGGCTTATTAATATACCCAAAACCGGTAAGGCATAAAAAGAAAAACTCTGCATGTGTCAGAAGACCCGGTAAGCCCATTTCTAAATCCAGTTAATAATAAGTCTCAACGATAACTAACACCTTATATATAGAAAGATTAAACGACATTCACACTGCAAGAGACTTTGTATACCTATTGTGTCTAATTAGTTCAAGTGGAAAGATACATTTTAAAGTTCTGTCATCCATCTGAGAGACTTGAACTTTGTGCAATTTTTTTTATGTTTTTATTAAAGTGGACTTAGTTAACAGCTGAATCTATTTTCGGCAAATAATATATTTTTTGAGTTTTGGCACGTATATATTTTAAACTTTGAAACCGGCATTATTATTTTTTATTTTTTTTTACTGTATCAGAGTTTTTTATTTCTGTATAATTGCATTTTGTACAACTGACAGAGTCTTTACTACTTTCTTTTTTTTTTTTTTTTTTTTTTCAAAAACCGCTTTATTGGACAAAAATTAAATTTACAACTTGAATGTTACAATGAGTAGCAAATGAAAAAGAAAAGAAAATTACGAAAAGTTCAGATACATAGCAAAGTCCAAGTGTCTGTATCACCTATTGCTGTTGAGTTTTACATTTATAGACATCAGATACTACAAAACATCATATAATGTTAAGTCAGAATTTTACAGATTACGGTTTCTCCACAAGATTACACACGAAAATGAAAATAAGTCATATGCATTGTAGGACTCACCAGGTTTGCCGGGCTCTATTGAGTTGGGGGGGGGCAGGGTTTGGGTTTGTGCTATGCTGTTAGTGTACGACTCCCACAATACCTTCATCTGAATGTATTTATCCTTTTGCTTTTCATGTAGGCGTATTCTTCTAATTCTAATACATGATGCATCTTATGATGCCACTGAGCTAATGTGGGGACTTCCCTACTCTTCCAGTTCCTTGCCACTAGAGATTTGAAACTATTACTTGCTATATATAGTAAACTCTTCTTGTAACCTGGAAATCTCCCATATGTGATGTTAAATAGCCATATAGTTGGGTCTACTGATACCTCCATCTCCAACATAGCTGAAGTTTCCTTAGCTATCTTCCCCCACATTTCCTGTAAAGGAGGGCATGTCCACCATATGTGTGTCATGTTCCCTGGAGTGGCCCCACACCTCCAACACTTGTCGTTGCTGGTTGGAAATATCTTGTGTATTCTTGTGGGTGTGAGATACCATCTCTGAATGATTTTAAGATTTAATTCTACCAGCTTGCTAGATGCTGAGGTTTTATTTATAGAGGCAAACATGTATGTCCTGTCCTTGTGCGAGAGTTCAATGTTGAGCTCTCTCTACCAGCTGTCTATATAGTGTGGCGTGTTTGAGGTCGATTGTAAGATAGAGTATGTAAGCGAGAGAGTTCTCCTAGTCGGAGTAGATGATTTGCACAAGGCTTCAAATGGTGTAAGTGAGCGTAGAATATTTATTTTGTCATTATGCTTGTATATGTACGAGTAACATTGTCTCAACAAAAGCCAATCCCCAAAGACGGTGTATCCTTCCTCTATTAACTCACTGGGGGTTTCAAACTCTGTTCATTTCCCAGCTGTAACATCATTATAGCTCTCTGGTTATTTATGGCTTGGGAATCTCTTAGAATTTTGGCCCCTGGTAGGAAATCTGCATTGTCAGTAAGAGGAGTCAGTGGGGAAAATCTTGAAGACACATGTGGGTATTCTACAATGATTTTGTCCCATGTCTTAATCGTTTCTAAGATTATTGCATTTTGGGAGATATTTGTTGGCAACCCAACTCGTCTCTGCCAGTACAGTGTCCCCAAGTGTTTCTGCTCAGATATATTGTGTTCTAGTTTTACCCAGGCCTTCTTATCGTAGTTTGTGAACCAGTCTACCACCCTCTGCATGAAAACTGCTTGTCTGTATTTTTTAAGATTGGGGACACCGAGCCCTCCGTTTTTAATATGTAGGAACATAAGTTTTTTGTTTATTCTGGCTTTGCGTTTGTCCCATATGTAGTCAAATATGTTGTTCTGTAAAGTCGTCAAGTAGTTTATGGGTAGGGGGATAGGTAAAGATTGTAGGAGGTATAACAACCGTGGCAAAATGTTCATCTTGATCGTGTGAACTCGTCCTAACCAGGTAATATGTTGGGATCTTCATGAGGACAAATCATTAACGATAGTCCTCTGTAAAGATTTATAATTAAGTAGAAACATTTCCCGTATGGAGGGGGCTAGCATAATTCCCAGGTATTTTAAGCTGGATTTCTGTACCCTAAAAGAGCATACATCCGGTATATGTGCCGTAAGATTATCGTTGCATTGCAAGACTAACATTTCAGATTTGTTTTTATTCACTAAGAAATTGGAAGCTAAGTGAAAGCGATCTAATTCTTGTAGTAATTGGGGAATTGAGAAACCGGCATTATTTTAACATCACTGTTGAATTTTTTTCTGATATATCATTGCTTAAGGGAGACGTCCCGGTTATTCTGTTTTATATTTTATACAATAAATTAGATTCTTTTTTTAGATGTGTAGAGTATTGTATTGATGTCCATACCACCCCTATAGCTTTTGTTAGCGCTTCTGAACTTTTTTAGTTGTTTTTATTCTCTGTTTATTTGGTATATCCTAGGGAAGATTACCTGTAAGGGAGCTTAGGGGTAATATACTGGGCGCTGTACTTGTATTTTTTAACTATTTCCCCCCCCCCCCCCCTAAAAATTACTGTTATTGTGTGCTACTTCTACTCATGTGCCCTGCTCTACAGAATTTTGAGCATAATTATAATTTTTACAGTGTTTATTTAAAGAAACAGTCTACTGTATCTATCACTCTGCAGACTGCCCCCTTATTTCAGTTCTTTTGACAGACTTGTATTTTAGCCATTAAGAATCCTAGGTAACTCCACGGGCATGAGCACAATGTTATCTATATGGCACACATGAACTAGCGCTGTTTAGCTGTGAAAAACTGTCAAAATGCAATTAGATAAGAAGCAGACTTCAAGGTCTTATAAATTAGCATATGAGCCTACCAAGAGAACGAAGCCAATATGATGATAAAAGTAAATTGGAAAGCGGTTAAAAATGCTGTTAAAAATGGCATTCCCTATCTGAATCATGATAGTTTAATTTTTACTAGACTGGCCCTTTAACTGTTAAAATTGTGTGGAAAAATGTATAATTGTTCTGTTTTCTCTCCTAAAATGTAAAATAAAGTTATTTTATTCCATTGGAGCATTAAAACAAAATTTGAGCGTGTACCGTACGGGTCTTATTAATTTCAGCTTAGCAATAATAGTAGAACATATATAATAGTAGCAGTTCAGCTGTGATAGAGGTAATTCATATATAAGAAATGGGCTTTTAAAATGATACCTTATTTAAAATGTTCATATAAATGTTCCTTGTGTATGCAAATTTGTTTGAATATGTTGTTTTTTTGACAGCTTGGCAGGTGTATCTCGAAGCACTACTATTTTGGTTGCCTATCTAATGACGGTGACAAATTTTGGCTGGGAAGATAGTCTGTCAGCTGTAAAGCTCATTAGGCCATACGCAGATCCAAACTTTGGCTTCCAGCAGCAGCTCCAGGAATACCAGATGACTCTTGTTAGAGAGGTATCTTTTTTTTTTTTTTTTTTTTATTGGTCTGAGGAGTTAAGTAATCTAACAACTTTTTTTATTTAATATTCTACATCTAGAATAGAGAATAAGAGATGAAATCGTTAAAAAATAACATATATATATATATATATATATATATATATATATTTATATATAATGTGTGTGTGTGTGCTATAAATAATGTAACCTCTTTTGTGGAGCTAAAACTGATGTATAAATACTCATTTTAACTGGATAAACCAGCCTTGGAGAAAAAAAAAAAAAACTAATTTTCTGACCACTTCCTTAAAAGCAGCCATTTCCCTCCTTTTATAGGACACCTCGGCAGAATAGTCCTGATACAGTAGAATATTGTGATCTTTATACACCATTAGTGTGTTTTCCTTATAGGTTTTTAGAATTAATTTTTTTCCTGAAATTTTAATAATTTAGCAACCACACTCTCCCATAAATGCAGGGGAATATATCCCTGGAGAGCTGGTGTCCATATACCACACTGAAACAGCTCCTGACAGCTGCTGGCTTAAATCCAATGAAGCTCACGGTCCCTTCCTGCTATTCCTGTTTGCTTCTATAGCCGCCACAGGTTCCAGGCCTTCTCTCCAAACAGCTAATCGCCTTATCCTAACGACAACTCGTAGTTATCCTAGCAACAATAAGTAATCTTAAAACACATTTTGGAATTGTAATTATAATAGTATAATAGTAAATAGAATATCACTATATTCACACCCCTCTGTTAAAGGTCAAACAAATGCAATAGAATCTAAATCTTTTTTTTGTTTTGTTTGTTTTAAATGGCACTAGACAAAGGTGCCTTCTATCCACCAATACTTTTCACATTTTGCATAGAAACATTGGCTACACATATTGGGCAAAATATGATGATTGAAGGAATACAGATTAAGTATATTGAGTACAAAGGGGTCCATCCGATAAAAATCGGAACAGCCAATAGAATGCGAGCTCAATCTGATTGGCTGATTGGATCAGCCAATCGGATTGAACTTGATTCTGATTGGCTGATTCAATCAGCCAATCAGATTTTTCTAACTTAATTCCGATTGGCTGATAGAATCCTATCAGCCAATCGGAATTCGGCGGACGCCATCTTGGATGACGTCATTTAAAGGTACCTCATTCGTCGTTCAGTAGTCGTCCGGGATGGATGCTCCGCGGCGGCGGAGCGAAGAAAGAAGATTGAAGATGCGGCCGGAAGAATGAAGACTTTGCTGCCGCTTGGAGGAAGACGTCGCCGGAGGAAGAATTCTTCTTTGCCGCTTGGAGGAAGACATCGCCGGAGGAAGAATTCTTCTTTGCCGCTTGGAGGAAGACATCGCCCGGATCGGATCAGGAGTTCGGCCCGGTGTGGTGAAGACAAGGTAGGGAGATCTTCAGGGGGGTAGTGTTAGGCTTTTTTAAGGGGGGGTTTGGGTGGTTTTAGAATAGGGGTATGTGGGTGGTGGGTTGTAATGGGGGGGGTATTGTATTTGTAGGCAAAAGAGCTGAATTCTTTGGGGCATGCCCCACAAAAGGCCCTTTTAAGGGCTGGTAAGGTAAAGAGCTTTGAAATTTTTTTAATTTAGAATAGGGCAGGGAATTTTTTTTATTTTGGGGGTTTATTATTTTATTAGGGGGCTTAGAATAGGTGTAATTAGCTTAAAAATCTTGTAATCTTTTTTTTATTTTTTGTAATTTAGTGTTTTTTTTTTTGTAATTTAGTTTAGTTAATTTAATTGTATTTTTAGATAGATGTTTGTAGTTTATTTAATTTATTGATAGTGTAGGTGTATTTGTAACTTAGGTTAGGATTTATTTTACAGGTAATTGGGTAATTATTTTAACTAGGTAGATATTAAATAGTTCATAACTATTTAATAGCTATTATACCTAGTTAAAATAATTAACAATTTACCTGTAAAATAAATATTAACCCTAACATAGCTACAATGTAATTATTAATTATATTGTAGCTATCTTAGGGTTTATTTTATAGGTAAGTATTTAGATTTAAATAGGAATATTTTAGTTTATAAATTAATTAGATTAATTTAATATAAATTTAGTTAGGGGTGTTAGGGTTAGATAGAGTTAATATAGTTAATATAAATACTATAGTAACTATATTAACCCTAATATAATTAGGGTTAATATAGTTAATATATATAATGTAATACCTATATTAACTATAATATACTTAGGGTTAATATAGATAATATAGCTGGCGGCGGGGTAGGTAGATTAAATTAGGGGTTAATCATTTTAATAGAGATGGCGGCGGTGTTAGGGGCTCACTTTAGGGGGTTATAGATATAATATAGCTGGTGGCGGGGTACGGGAGCGACGGTTTAGGGGTTAATAACTTTATTAGGTTGCGGCGGGGTACGGGAGCGGCGGTTTAGGGGTTAATAGCTTTTTTATTGTTAGGATAGTGAGGGGGGATAGCGGATAGAGGGTTAGACGTGTCGGGCTTTGTTAGGGAGGCGTGTTAGACGTGTCGGGCTATGTTTAGG
Organism: Bombina bombina; assembly: GCF_027579735.1. Classification (NCBI taxonomy): domain Eukaryota; kingdom Metazoa; phylum Chordata; class Amphibia; order Anura; family Bombinatoridae; genus Bombina; species Bombina bombina. The sequence goes on along the minus strand of NC_069499.1, from coordinate 1,263,108,018 downwards.
AGGCGTGTTAGACAGTGCGGGTGATTTAGACTTTAGTCAGGTTTTATAGGCGCCGGCAGTTTCTAACGTGGCGCAAGTCACTGGCGACTCCAAAAATCTGTACTTACGCAGATTTCTGGACATCGCTGGTTTGTGAGACTTGCGCCACTTTAGCAAGTGACGGCGCCGCATATTGGATGGCTCGAGTTGCGAGCTGAAACTGCGGGCGACGTGGGTTCCCTCGCTTGCATCGCAAACTGCGATCTATATCGGATCGCGCCCAAAGTGTTTGCTGACAATAATATTTTTACGCTCACAAATTCAGCTAGAATTTATAAATGAATTGGAACATGCAGTGAGCAAAATCACTGGATATGTTTGTTTTTTTTAAAAAAAAAACAAACAAAAAAAACCTCCCCAGCAAGGAATAATAGACACAATGCCTTTAATAGCTCTAAAAAGGCAACTTTATCAGGAATAACATGGGCTAGAATTATTAAAAACATTTTATAAATTTATTTATCATCAGTCCCATCTCCCCTTCTTTCATTAGTTGAAAATAATGAACTACTGGCATAACAAAATAAAAATGGCTGCTTATAGAAAAAAAATATAATATACAGTATTCAGTATTGGATAATGGTAAACTTAATCCTCAGGAGACACTTAAAGATAAAGATTTTGATATGTTTTGCAGATTGGTTTATTTATATTTAATTAAAACACTATAATGTACAATAAACATAGTTGCATTCCTGAGATTATTAACTGAATTTGAAAAGTTATTTATTTTCAAAACAGAGTAGAAATACGATCCCTGCTTGATTTAGAAAAATAGATGGGCATTTTTAACAATACAGTTAAATCATAAATATCAACAAGAATTTTGGAAATTAATTTTTAAATTCATACTAGATGGTAAAAGAAAATGCCAAAGACTGGTGGTAGATATTAGAGAGGTTGTGGAGAGATACTGTAGGTAACATGGAACATATATGGTGGTCATTTCTGAAGTTAAAGGTTGGAAAAAGACCATTTGTTTTATTAAAAGGGTAATTGGTATCAATATTGTTGTGAATTGTTTAACTGTTATTTTAAAGGGACATGAAATACAAAATGTTTCTTTCATGATTGACATAGAAAATACAAATTTAAACAACTTTGCAATTTACTTAAATTATCTAATTTGCTTTAGTCCCTTGTATCCTTTGTTGAAGAAGCAGGAATAATGCATTACTGGGAGTTGGTTAACACATTGGGTGAACCAATAACATGAGGCATATATGTGCAGCCACTAATTAGCAGCTACTGAGCCTACCTAGGTATCCTTTTCAACAAATGATACCAAGAGAACAAAACAAATTACATAATTGACTTAAATTGGAAAGTTGTTTAAAAGCACATGCTACATCTGAATCATGAAAGAAAAAAAAAATTGGGTTTCTTATCCCTTTAAATCAGCCATATAAGAATTTAAATAAAGATACAAAATATTTATTGAAAATTTTGGGCAACAGTCCAAAAATACTAATATTAAAATATTGGAAAATAACTGAAATTCCAACATATGATTTATGGTTGTTGAAGGTGGAAGAAAATTTAAATTAGGGAGAGTATTATTATTTGAAAACAGGGTAATGTACAATTTAATGAATTAAAAGAAATGTGGAAAACAATGGGGAAATTGTTTAGATATATATGTTCAATTTTTCCTTTCATATTTCTTTAAGGTAAAAATAGCCCTTTCTATTAAGAAAATTTGATTTAAGTTTGTAGAAAATAGCTTCAAGCTGCTAAGAATGTGATAACATCACTCTTGGTTGTTATGAGTAAGGAGTTTCATTTCAGGATTTGAAACTTAAGGTTTGTACTGTTCTTGGTATTGAGGGATCTGCCGTCCGCCCCTACCCGCCCGCACATTCTAATATATATTATATATACACTAGGTGATAAGCCTGCCCAGAGGGCTGTCTATTTAAAAAAAAAACTACAAACTACAAACTCCAAAGCACAAATTACACAAAAGAAAAAATGTGAAATTACAGAAAAAAATAAACAAAGCTATCCAAAATAAAAAATGTAAACCTAAACTATAATACCCCTATAACAAATCCCCCCCCAAAAAATAACACCCCCTAATGTAATACTAAACTACCAATTGCCCTTAAAGGGGCTTTTGTAGGGCATTGCCCCAAGTTAAACAGCTCTTTTACCTAAACAAATTACCAATTACCACCCACCAAACCCCCCAAAATAAAAAAAAACCTAACACTAAAAAAAAAGGGGCATTTGTATGGGAATTGCCCTTAAAAGAGTATTCAGCTCTTTTACTGCCCTTAAAACCCTAATCTAAAAAAAAGCCACCCCCAAAAAAAAAAAAGCCTAAGACTAAGCCCCAAATAGGTACTCAACGTTCCTGAAGTGCGGCAGAGAAGGTGTTCTTCCATGCGGCTCCATCATCTTCTATCTTCATCTGGAACTAAGGCGGCGTGCTGCGGAGATGTCTTCCCCGATGCGTTGATCATCAGCGGCGGTCCTCATTGGTGGCAGCAGCGTTCCTCGGCGGCGTGGAGGCTCCTCTTTATCCGATGTCCATCGTACACTGAAGATTGAATGCAAGGTACTGCATTCAATTTGGGGTACCTTGCATTCCAATTGGCTGAAACTTTGAAATCAGCCAATAGAATTGGAGCTACTAAAATCCTATTGGCTGTTCAAATCAGCCAATAAGATTTCAGTAGCTCTCATTCTATTGGATGATTTCAAAATTTCAGCCAATAGGAATGCAAGGTACCCCAATAAATATAGGGTACTTTACATTCATTCTTCAGTGTGCCTCCACGCCGCTGAGGACCGCCGCCGCTGAACACCACCGATGAGGACCGCCGCTGAGGATCCGTGCATTGGGAAGCAAGCTCCGTACCTCCGCGCCGCCTTTGCTTCGGATGAAGATAGAAGATGATAGAGCCGCCTGGAAGAAGACCTTCTCCGTCGGACTTTAGGAACGGTGAGTACCTATTTGGTGCTTAGTTTTAGGATTTTTTTTTTTTAAGTTTAGGAATTTAATGGGCTGTAAAAGAGCTGATTGCCCTTTTAAGGGTAGTAAAAGAGCTGAATGACCTTTTTAAGTGCAATGCCCATACAAATGCCCCTTTAGGGGCAATGGGTAGTTTAGTTTTTTAGTGTTAGGTTTTTTTATTTTGGGGGGTTTGGTGGGTAGGGGGGTTTTACTGTTAGGGGGGACTTAGTATTTTTTAAATGTAAAAGAGCCGTTTAACTTAGGTCAATGCCCTACAAAAGGACCTTTTAAGGGCTATTAGTAGTTTAGTTTAGGGGGGGTTATTTTGGAGGGACTTTTTTTCTCATAGGGATTAGGTTTATTTTTTTTTTATTTTTGATAATTTTTTTTATTTTTTATGTAATTTTAGAGTTTATTATTTTTTGTAATTTTAATTGTTTTGTAATTTAATGTTAGGTTTTATTATTTTAATTGTAACTAAGCATTGGGGTTAATTAAGGGGGTGTTAGGTTAGGGGGCTTAGTAATTAAATTAGTTATTTGCGTTGTGGGGGTTTGGCGGTTTAGGGATTAATAGATTAACTAGGTTTATTGCGATGTTGTGGTTTAGGGGTTAATTAGGTTTATTGCGATGTGGGGGTTTGGCGGTTCAGGGGTTAATAGGTTTAGGTTTATTGCAATGTGGGGGATTGGCGGTTTAGGGGTTAATATTTTAATTCTGTTATTTGCTGATAAGGGGTTAATTACTTTATTATTTTGCGATGAAGGGGTTTGCGGTTTAGGTGTTTGTTAATACTTCGTGAGGGCGGTTACGTGGTTTTTTTCGTTATTTTGTGCGAGCGGTTACGTGTTTTTTTTCTCGTTATTTTGTGCGGGCGGTTACGTGTTTTTTGTTTTTTGTTTTTTTTTATTATAAAGCTTCGTGTTTGCCTACGCTGCATCCAGGTGGATTCCGAAAATGGCACCCTGGATTCTTTTGGCTGCCTCTCGCAGTCAACATTCCTTTGAGGATGAGTGCACAACTGGCGACGGTGGCGGACACGTTACAAACGCAAATATAGTATGTATGTGTGTATATATATATATATATATATATATATATATATATATATATATATATATATATATATATATATTATATATTCTCACACTTGATTTGTTCATTATTAACCACTTCTATCCAGAGTGAAATAGATTAGTGATTTAATTTTAACTACCCTCTTTCAAGCAGCCACACATAGAAGAATGGTTATTCCCTGCCAGACCCTTGGGGCCTGATTATCTAAAACTCTCTGGTGAGATTTTCGAAGAAATTCCACCAGTACTATGAAGCCCCTGTCTTTATTCTTTAAAGGCAGGTTTTACCTTGAGAACAGTGTGTCTTGCAAAGGAGTATTCCCTATGTGCAGGCGATGCATACGTTACATAGGGCTCACAAAAAATGTAATTTAAAAACTGTTTAAAATGAATAGATAAAATAAGTATTGAAATTAACATATGCATCAAAAATTGTATTGTTTAATCACATTAAAAATTGTACTGAAATTGCTCTGCAAAAATCATATTGTATGGAAAAATTACATTTCTTATTGAAATTATGCAGGAGAAACACTATTTAACACACAGTAGAAATCGTTATTAAAGTGCACTGCATATACAAAAAAAAAAAAAACTGTGAAATTTGTATTTATAATATGAAATTCAAAGTGTATTGTGTTCCTTATTGTAAAATGAGTTCCCCCTGACACTGGTAGTGGGCTGAACAGAGGTTTTCCATGGGCGTAGCATAAATTTCTTCACCAAGCCTGGCGTACTTTCTAAACGATTCCCTCCTGCAGAACTGCAAGTGGCAAGATTGTGTCAAATACACCAGCTGGGCCGAATTGGCCTACCGTGATTCCGGGATATTTCCCAGTGGGGTCAGCCGGCTGGGGTCTGGGGAAAGTAGCTGGGAAAGATAGAGGCCATGCACAGAGCGACTGGCAGCTTTTTGTGCACAGCGCTCGCACATTACAAGGATGCTGCTCCACTTCAAATTAGCACTGCAGGGAGAAGGGAGTGGGAGGGAAGGACATAAGTGATGTGCGTCTGCTGCTTGCACTGCACACAGTTTGTAATACAACAGGAAGGTAGGCGGGAGCCGAACTAGAGCCAGGCGGCTACGCACAAGGTAGGAAAAGTGACCGCCCTAACAAGTTAGTAGTGTACCGCTGCCGGCGTGGGCTTGTATAATATCTATGGGAGGTGTATATTTTGCAATAACCAAGCAGCGATATGATTTTTTTTTTACCCACACAAAGATGTATTCATTTGTTTATCATCTTGCTTTATCTTGTCGTAATGTACAAACAAAATAAAGCAAGCTGATAAATAAATTTTAAGACAAAAAAAGGGGGGGGGTGTATCTAGTCTAGAAACTTAAAGACCCAATCTCTGCCACCTACAAGTAAATAAATTATCCCAAACTAATTTGTGAGGAAACAAGCAAATAAAATAGGAGAAGGTGGTGAAAATCGCTGGTTTAGGTATTGCTAAACACAATGATATTCGAGTGTATTAGATTATGTTCTCAAATAATTGGCGAATACATATGAGTAATAACATTTAATAAGAAATATTGTAAATCATAGCTAGTGCATATATATGTGTGTGTGTGTGTATGTGTGTATATATATGTATATATATATATTTAAATTAATAGTGCATAAGCAATTATCAGCTCTAAGTTAGCAATATAAAAATCACATTAATTCATAAAAATTCATAAATTTACACAGCAATTAATATAGTAATACACCGGTGTAGACATTCATACTCTTACCCTTACATAATACTCGGAAAAATGTACGCGCAAAAAATCTCTCAACAAGAAAAAACTCTAAAAAGCTTTCAGAGCTCTGTGAAAAAACTATGTGACGATAAAAAGTCTATTGTGATATCTAATCACACGTAATGTACAATATTATTCATACAGTCCCAGGTGACATCCGGATCTTTCTATTTAAAAATTAATCTCAGTGCAATATAAAATTCTATATATAAAGTTCAATATTTTAGGACACACAAGTGCAGGGATTCAAATTATACAGTGTCTAGATTCAGACGTCACTGCGCGAATGTTCTCCACACAAACTCATTTAGTGATTGGTATCAGTGTTACCTTATCAATCTGTCCGCGAGTGCTATTAGTGTGATCGGATGTTCCTTACTTCCTCCTGTGACCGGATCACTTGGCAACTTTGTAAGCACCTTATATCCCCCTGTGCCTTACCACTTCGCTCTTTAGTGGACTCTGTGATTTTCAGTGTTCCTTCTTAAAATGTGGCTAGTGTCTGTCGGGACGGGATCATTCGTAAGTTAACCTCGCACATCGGGTGAATCACATAAACTGCGCCGGCAGATGACATACTGCCGTTAGTCGAACCGGCGACGTTCAGAAATGTGCGGAAATACACACATCTGGCATCCCAAGTAACTTACGGGCAGTATATCATCTGCTGGCACCTAAGTTAAAAACAAAAAAAGTGCAAAATACACCTAAAAATCTAACCCGCCTCAAAAAAGTAAAACCAACACGTCAAAACCCCTATATGCGTCATCCCCCCCACATCGCAAATAATAATAAAATTTTAGGTTTACACCTAACACCCTAACATGAACCCCGAGTCTAAACACCCTTAATCTTACTTATTAACCCCTAATCTGCCGCTCAGTACATCGCTGACACCTACATTATACTTATTAACCCCTAATCTTCCGCTCCGGACATCGCCACCACTATAATAAACATATTAACCCCTAAACTGCCACACTCCCACCTTGCAAACACTAGTTAAATATTATTAACCCCTAATCTGCCACCCCTAACATCGCCGACACCTAACTACATTTATTAACCCCTAATCTGCTGCCCCAACTATACTTATTAACCCCTAAACCTAAGTCTAACCCGAACACCCCCTAGCTTAAATATAATTAAAATAAATCTAAATAAAATCTTCTATTAATAACTAAATAATTCCTATTTAAAACTAAATATTTACCTGTAAAATAAACCCTAAGCTAGCTACAATATAACTAATAGTTACATTGTAGCTAGCTTAGGGTTTATTTTTATTTTACAGGCAAGTTTGTATTCATTTTAACTAGGTAGAATAGTTACTAAATAGTTATTAACTATTTAATTACTACCTAGCTAAAATAAATACAAATTTACCTGTAAAATAAAACCTAACCTGTCTTACACTAACACCTAACCTTACACTACAATTAAATCAATTACCTAAATTAAATACAATTACCTAAATTACAAAAAAAACAAACACTAAATTATACAAAATAAAAAACAAATTATAGATATTTAAACTAATTACATCTAATCTAATAGCCCTATCAAAATAAAAAAGTCCCCCCAAAATAAAAAAAAAACCCTAGCCTAAACTAAACTACTAATAGCCCTTTAAAGGGCCTTTTGCGGGGCATTGCCCCAAAGAAATCAGCTCTTTTACCTGTAAAAAAATAAATAAACAACCCCCCAACAGTAAAACCCATCACCCACACAACCAACCCCCCAAATAAAACCCTAACTGATTGAAACAGCCAATAGATTGCGAGCTCAATCCTATTGGCTGATTGCATCAGCCAATAGGATTTTTTCAACCTTAATTCCGATTGGCTGATAGAATTCTATCAGCCAATCGGAATCTAAGGGACGCCATCATGGATGACGTCACTTAAAGGGACACTTAACACCTGCTGAAAAGCCTTAAATCTAACTCCTTCTGATTACTCAAAATCAAGTAAGCATAGATGTCTATGCCATCTTGTCAGTTTACCCCAAATTGTTTAAAAAAAGTGTTTTCAATTACAATGTTGTACCTGTGATTAATGCTTGTATGCATGCCGCTATATTGTAGCTTGCGTTACACGCAGGCACAGCTGTCACATGATACGCATGGCACAGTGTTTAATTATGTATGTTGTTTAGAGAGCAATCACATCTGCAGCACGCACTAACTGTGAGGCATGCAGAGCGTGTTCTGCAGTGTGTGAAGATATTATTATTTATTTGTGCCTGATGTATATTACATAAGTGAGTGAGAGCATGGCTTTAGACACCACAATTAAAAATAGTAAGCTCTGGGGAGGGACAAGAGAGAGACCAGTCTTGTAAATAATGGGTAAGCCCTGGATAGGGAAATCCGAATTCCGAGGTCTGGTTATATCTAACCCTGCAGTACATAATATGGCACCAGAAGATCCTTACTTTTCATGCCCAAACGTTACATCCATCCTTGGTCTCAAAGCGTGACTCCCACTGCCGCCTAACACAAGGCTGCCCAGCCTGTCACTCTTAGGAAGTGTGTGCAAACACAACTGAAGCCCGTCACCCACAAGGAAGCATCTGGCAACTCTACAAACCGGAGTTTTGTTGCTAAGCACTTTCGACCCTGCAGTGCATAATACTGCACCTTACTCTTTCAGTAAAACATCAGATTACTCCATGGGCTCAAAGCGGGACTCTGTCTGAACACCGGCTAAGTGCTTGACATAGACAGTAGTTTGAAGATACTCTCCGTTTTGTAGAGTTGCCAGATGCTTCCTTGTGGGTGACGGGCTTCAGTTGCGTTTGCACACACTTCTTAAGAGTGACAGGCTGGGCTACCTTGTGTTAGGCGGCAGTGGGAGTCACGCTTTGAGACCAAGGATGGATGTAACGTTTGGGCAGGAAAAGTAAGGATCTTCTGGTGCCATATTATGTACTGCAGGGTTAGATATAACCAGACCTCGGAATTCGGATTTCCCTATCCAAGGCTTACCCATTATTTACAGGACTGGTCTCTCTCTTGTCCCTCCCCAGATCTTACTATTTTTAATTGTGGTGTCTAAAGCCATGCTCTCACTCACTTATTTAATATACATCAGGCACAAATAAATAATAATATCTTCACACACTGCAGAACACGCTCTGCATGCCCCACAGTTAGTGCGTGCTGCAGATGTGACTGCTCTCTAAACATATGTAATTAAACACTGTGCCGTGCGTATCATGTGACAGCTGTGCCTGCGTGTAACGCAAGTTACAATATGGCGGCATGCATACAAACATCAAGCACAGGTACAACATTGTAATTGAAAACACTTTTCTAAACAATTTGGGGTAAACTGACAAGATGGCATAGACATCTATGCTTACTTGATTTTGATTAATTCAAAACATGCGCACCATAAACCCTATATATCACAGTCCAGTGCCTAACAGATCTCACTCTTGGGGGGGGTTACCATTACAATTTACAGTTCATGCACTGAGAGATTCACCTTCTAGCGTAAATGTTAAATAAGCACAGTAGCTATTACTCACAGTATCTCTGACGCTCGTTTGCTGGAGCTCGGTCCTAGGGGATGCCCTTCGTCTTCAGACCGTGTCCGGTGGGCCGTTCCTCCCCTCCTCAAGCTCCTTCGCTTCCTGCATCTCCCTGCGAGTGTTAGCGTTACTCACGCTGTAGTTCCGTTGCCGGTTACACTGGTGATCACGTGCTAACCCCCTGGTGGTCTGTGGCTTCACTTGCATCCAATCCGGAACTCCCTTTGGCTGGCTCCAAATTTGAAATATGAAATTAAATGAAAATGACATCCTAGCCAATAGCTTATTTTTCCCTGTTTGAACATTGTGGATGTACTGTTGACCCTTACCTGGACTTAACCATTTAACTAAACTTCAAGTGCTACCTTAGACTAAATTCTAGCTATGGATATATTTACATCTCTGTATTCATAAAGTTTTCTGTATACTTTTATCAATCCTTTCAACCTCATTATTTCTCTCTTTACTAGCACTTTTACTCAATTAGTTTTGAAACATGTTAGATAGTGTATATAATGTTGTACCTAATAATATTATCAGAAACACCAGCAAGATAAAAAAGGGAAGTACATCCACAATGTTCAAACAGGGAAAAATAAGCTATTGGCTAGGATGTCATTTTCATTTAACCTATTAAATGAAGGCTACAGCTATTTAAGGAGAGGCTGGGCTGTCACTAATTAAGCTATGATTACGGCAGAAGTAGCTGAAACATGTCAGCATTAGTGACAAAGCCTACCTGAGGATGACTGTAACTGGAGCTGAAGCTGCAAAATTGTTTTAAAAAGAAATTTGCAATAAAGGACTTTTTAATCTACCTGCTGGTTTCCGGATTACTCCTTTAAATCATTTATTTCATATTTGATTTTGATTAATCAGATGGAGTTTGTTTTAAGGATTTTAGCAGGCAGGTGTTAAGTGTCCCTTTAAAGGAACCTTCATTCGTCGGGTAGTCGTCGGAAGAAGAGGATGCTCCGCGTCAGATGTGTTGACGATGGACCCTCTCCGCGCCGGATGGATGGATGAAGATAGAAGATGCCATCTGGATCAAGACTTCTGCCCATCTGGAGGACCACTTTTCCCGGCTTGAATGAAGACTTCTCCCGGCTTCGTTGAGGATGGATGTCGGCTCTTCAAAACTGTAAGTGGATCTTCAGGGGTTAGTGTTAGGTTTTTTTTAAGGGTTTATTGGGTGGGTTTTATTTTTAGGTTATGGCATTGGGCTGCAATAGAGCTAAATGCCCTTTTAAGGGCAATGCCCATCCAAATGCCCTTTTCAGGGCAATTGGGAGCTTAGGTTTTTTTTAGTTAGGGTTTTATTTGGGGGGTTGGTTGTGTGGGTGGTGGGTTTTACTGTTGGGGGGGTTGTTTGTATTTTTTTTTTACAGGTAAAAGAGCTGATTTCTTTGGGGCAATGCCCGGCAAAAGGCCCTTTTAAGGGCTATTGGTAGTTTAGTTTAGGCTAGGGTTTCTTTTTATTTTGGGGGACTTTTTTATTGTGATAGGGCTATTAGATTAGGTGTAATTAGTTTAAATATCTTATAATTTGTTTTTTATATTGTGTAATTTAGTATTTGTTTATTTTTTGTAATGTATGTAATTGTATTTAAATTATGTATTTAATTTATGTAATTGTATTTAATTGTAGGGTTTTATTTTACAGGTAAATTTGTATTTATTTTAGCTAGGTAGTTATTACATAGTTAATAACTATTTGGTAACTATTCTACCTAGTTAAAATAAATATAAACTTGCCTGTAAAATAAAAATAAACCATAAGCTAGCTACAATGTAACTATTAGTTATATTGTAGCTAGCCTAGGCTTTATTTTAAAAGTCAGTATTTAGTTTTAAATAGGAATTATTTAGTTATTAATAGTAGATTTTATTTAGATTTATTTTAATTATATTTAAGCTAGGGGGTGTTCAGGTTAGACTTAGGTTTAGGGGTTAAGTATAGTGGCGGCGACGTTGGGGTGGCAGATTAGGGGTTAATAAATGTAGTTTGTTGTCGGCGATGTTAGGGGTGGCAGATTAGAGGTTAATAATATTTAACTAGTGTTTGCGAGGTGGGAGTGTGGCAGGTAAATTTGTATTTATTTTAGCTTGGTAGTTATTACATAGTTAATAACTATTTAGTAACTATTCTACCTAGTTAAAATAAATACAAACTTGCCTGTAAAATAAAAATAAACCCTAAGCTAGCTACAATGTAACTATTAGTTATATTGTAGCTAGCCTAGGGTTTATTTTTCAGGTAAGTATTTAGTTTTAAATAGGAATTATTTAGTTATTAATAGTAGGTTTTCTTTAGATTTATTTTAATTATATTTAAGTTAGGGGGTGTTAGGGTTAGACTTAGGTTTAGGGGTTAATAACTTTAGTATAGTGGCAGCGACGTTGGGGCTGGCAGATTAGGGGTTAATAAATGTAGGTAGGTGGCGGCGATGTTAGGGGCAGCAGATTAGGGGTTAATAATATTTAACTAGTGTTTGTGAGGCGGGAGTGCGGCGGTTTAGGGGTTAATATGTTTATTATAGTGGCGTCGATGTCGGGAGCGGCGGATTAGGGGTTAATTATTTTATTTTAGTGTTTTGCGATGCGGGAGGGCCTCGGTTTAGGGGTTAATAGGTAGTTTATGGGTATTAGTGTACTTTTTAGCACTTTAGTTATGAGTTTTACACTACAGAGCTGTAGCATAAAACTCATAACTACTGACTTTAGAATGGGTTACGAATCTGGCGGGATAGGCTGTACCGCTCACTTTTTGGCCTAAAAAAAAAAAGGCTTGTAATACCGGCGCAATAGAAGTCCCATTGAAAAGACTTTATGAAAATTGCGGAAGTTGATTTGCGGTACGGCCAAAAAAGTGTGCGGGACAGCTTAACCTACAAGACTCGTAATAGCAGCAGTAGTAAAAAGCAGCGTTATGAGTCTTAACGCTGCTTTTTTACTCATAATGCAAAACTTGTAATCTAGCCGAAAGTTAACCACTAATCCACCATCCCCCACAACGCAATCTACCTATCAACACTTTTAACCCCTAACCTGCCAACCCCCCACAATGCAAACAGCTAACCTATTAACACCTAAACCGCCAACCATGCTTGCTACATTAAAAATGAATTACAAATGACCAAAAATAAAAAAAATTACTTTAAAAAAACGAATATTATCCAAAATAAAAAATTGTAACTTTACATTAAAATTAAAAATACTAACATTACATGAAAAATACAAAAACCTAAAATTACATAAAATTAAAAAACCTAAAATTAAATTAAAATAAAAAAGCTGATTACAAAAAATAAACAAAGCTAATATTACAGAAATAAACAAATTACATTATCCAAAATAAATTATTCCTAATCTAATACCCTGTTAAAAACAAAAAAGCCACCCCAGAACAAAACACCCCAATAAACTACCAATAACCCTTAAAAGGGCCTTTTGTAGGGCATCGCCCTAAAGATAACAGTTCTTTTAGAAAAATATAATACAAAGTACCCCTAACAGTACAAACCCCCACCCACCTTACACAGCAAAATAAAAAATACCAAACTAAAAAAAATACCTAATATACCCATTAGCCCTAGAGGGGCATTGTATGGGCAATCAGCTCTTTAACTGCCCATGAAAATAAATAAAAAATCCCTAATCTAAAAAAAACACCCAAAAAAAACAAATAAACAAAACCTAACACTAACCCCCAAAAATGTAATCTTAGCTTTTTTAATTTAATCTTGTGGGGGATTGGCGGTTAATTAGTTGTTTGCATTGTGGGGGGTTGGTGGTTTAGGGGTTAATACTTTTATTAGGTCCTTTGCGTTGTGGGGGGTTGGCAGATTAGGGGTTAATACTTTTATTAGATACTTTGCGTTGTGGGGGTTGGTGGATTAGTGGTTAATACGTTTAAGTACTTTGCATTGTGGGGTGTTGGTGGTTTAGGGGTTAATGTTTATTAGGTAGTTTGCATTGTGGGGATGGCAGTTAAGAGGTTAATACATTTTATTACTTATAGCGGTGGGGGGATGGTGGATTAGGGATTAATACTTTTATTAGTTATTGCGGTGGGGGGATGGCGGATTAGGGGTGGATGTTGCGCATGCTTTAGGTGTTTGTTAAGGCTTCTAGGAAGTTAACCCCTTAATGACCGAGGACGTGCAGGGTACGTCCTCAAAAAAAGGCAGTTAACGCCTGAGGACGTACCCTGCACGTCCTCGGTGTGGAAAGCAGCTGGAAGCGATCCTGCTCGCTTCCAGCTGCTTTCCGGTTATTGCAGTGATGCCTCGATATGGAGGCATCCTTTAATAACCTTACATGGCCATCCGATGCAGAGAGAGCCACTCTGTGGCCCTCTCTGCACCGGACATCGATGGCCGGTATCGTTGGTGGGTGGGAGCCGACTTGGGAGGCGGGTGGGCGGCCATCGGTGTGTCCTGTGAGATCAAGGGGGGCGGGATCGGAGGCGGGATGTTAGGGGGCGCGCGCGCCTGCACGGAGGTTGGCGGGCGGGCGCGTGCACGGGGCGGGAGCGGGTGGGAACCGCTACACTACGGAAAATAGTGTTAAGAAAAAAATGAAAAAATGCCCAAATCTTGTTTGTGCAAAAGCACAAAAAGAGATCGCGGAGGGTTGGGGGGTTGGTTTTGTATGGGGGGGAAGCTACACTACAGAAAATTTTAATAAAAATTAAAAAAAAAAAACATGCTTTCTTCTAAAATGGGTACTGGCAGACAGCTGCCAGTACCCAAAATGGCACAGATTAAGTTATAGTGGGAGGGTTATAGTGCTGTTTGGGGGGGATCAGTGAGGTTGGGGGCTAAGGGGGGATAGTACACAGCAGCATATGTAAATATGCTTTAAAAAAAACCCACAAAAAAACAACAAATATAGCTTTTATTTTAGTACTGGCAGACTTTCTGCCAGTACTTAAGATGGCGGGGACAATTCTGGGGTGGGGGAGGGAAGAGAGCTGTTTGGGAGGGATCAGGGGGTCTGATGTTTCAGGTGGGAGGCTGAGCTCTACACTAAATGTGATATTAACCCTGCAAGCTCCCTACAAGCTACCTAATTAACCCCTTCACTGCTAGCCATAATACACGTGTGATGCGCAGCGGCATTTAGCGGCCTTCTAAATACCAAAAAACAACGCCAAAGCCATATATGTCTGCTATTTCTGAACAAAGGGGATCCCAGAGAAGCATTTACAACCATTTGTGCCATAACTGCACAAGCTGTTTGTAAATGATTTCAGTGAGAAACCTAAAATTGTGAAAAATTTAACGTTTTTTTTTATTTGATCGCATTTGGCGGTGAAATGGTGGCATGAAATATACCAAAATGGGCCTAGATCAATACTTGGGGTTGTCTACTACACTACACTAAAGCTAAAATTACCCCAAAAAGCTCCCTACATGCTCCCTAATTAACCCCTTCACTGCTGGGCATAATACACGTGTGGTGCGCAGTGGCATTTAGTGACCTTCTAATTACCAAAAAGCAACACCAAAGCCATATAAGTCTGCTATTTATGAACAAAGGGGATCCCAGAGAAGAATTTACAACCATTTGTGCCATAATTTCACAAGCTGTTTGTAAATAATTTCAGTGAGAAACCTAAAGTTTGTGAAAAAAATTGTGAAAAAATTAACAATTTTTTTTATTTGATCACATTTGGCGGTGAAATGGTGGCATGAAATATACCAAAATGGGCCTAGATCAATACTTTGGGTTGTCTACTAAAAAAAAATATATACATGTCAATGGATATTCAGAGATTCCTGAAAGATATTAGTGTTCTAATGTAACTAGCGCTAATTTTGAAAAAAAAATGGTTTGGAAATAGCAAAGTGCTATTTGTATTTATGGCTCTATAACTTACAAAAAAAGCAAAGAACATGTAAACATTGGGTATTTCTAAACTCAGGACAAAATTTTTTGGTGGTTGTAGATGTGTAACAGATTTTGGGGGTCAAAGTTAGAAAAAGTGTAATTTTTTTCAATTTTTCCTCATATTTTATAATTTTTTTATAGTAAATTATAAGATATGATGAAAATAATGGTATCTTTAGAAAGTCCATTTAATGGCGAGAAAAACGGTATATAATATGTGTGGGTACAGTAAATGAGTAAGAGGAAAATTACAGCTAAACACAAACACCGCAAAAATGTAAAAATAGCCTTGGTCCCAAACGGACAGAAAATGGAAAAGTGCTGTGGTCATTAAGGGGTTAAAGTACTCTCAATACACATGTGTGGCGAGGTGAATGTGGAGTAAAAACTCAATTCTCGGCACGTAAGTTCTTGCGCTGAATATGCAATACCAACTGTCGACGCAGCTTCTATGTTAGTTTATGGGAGTAAAAACAGGGGGCGACGGGTGAAATATAAACGCCTAACTTGTATGCGGCGCCTTATATGTGAGCACTCGATCCGAGAGCTCCATTACTTTCTATTCGAGACTTCTCGCAACTTAGAGGGACAGCCTTTTTTTTAGATTATTTCCTGAGGGCAGTCCCTGTGAGTATCTGTCTGCTTCACATCTGATCTAACAAATATTAGACCATCTAGCTCCTGGTGTCTAGTGCACCTCTAACTAATGTATTGTTGTATTTGCAAAAATAAATCTCACAAAACTATGTGTAAATCATATGACAATAGTACTAGACGTTACCATAAATAACTTTCAGGTGTTAACTTCTTTCTTATAGAAACATATTATATATATAAATAAATGTATTTATTTATGTGGCACCTCAAAATTCTGTAGCGCTGGATTTAAATTAAAAATATTTGAAGTAATAAAATGTAACATTTAATTAAAGGGAAAACTCTAAAAATACATTCTTGTTTATAGTATGGCTCTGTAGACTCGGCATTGCTTTCTAAGAAAGTTTATCATTTATTTGTTGTTCTAAATAATGTTTACTCTGGGTGTTTTTTGTTTTGTTTTTTTCTCTCTCCTTTTTTTTATTCCAGTATCAGCAACTTTTTCACTCCCCCCCCCCCCCATTCCAATCTTGCTGCTAAGGCAGTTATTGATTGTTGAATACACCCCATGCATTTGCTTATTGCCAATCATGCATATAGTGCACACCCCACTCAGCAATACACTCCAGTATCAGCACCTTCAAAAGCTGCCGATCTTCAATTCAAATAACAAAAAAAGCCATTGCAGACTTTTTTCTTAATATTTAAAATATTCTAGTAATATTTAGAGCCCTAACATTCTATTCTGTAGAATAATTATTTGTTCTGTAGAACCAATTGATGGGCCCAAATGATATGCTTATTCATTTTATGACTTTACCATCCCCAGTATAGAGCTATATTATCTGTATATGATTCACATGAAAACATTTGTATATACTCTTATCAGGATTGCAGCATGTTTTGTTGTGATTGCAGAAGCTCATTATATAGTAAGTGGGAGGGAAGCAAAAACAAAAGGGTAATATTGTAATGATTCACCTTTATTTGGATACTGTAATGATTCAACTATATTCTGAAATGCTTATTTTCTGCTTCATGTAATAAGCATTTAAACCCTTTCTGTATGATTGAGGGGACAGTGTACATAGAGCCAAAAATGGAATCTACATGGATGCAATTCAGCTTTGAATAGAAATAGTTTTGTAATACGCAGGTATCAGCAAAAATGCTTCTAATAAAAGCTATAGTTGTTTGAAAAGCGTATTTAAGTATGCACCATGCACCAGCATTTTAAACACAGCATTAGCTCTGTGAGCCTAAGGTGCTTGTACCATCTGGTAATCACTTAATTTGTTATTTGCTGACATAATACAATCCCCACTGGTGCTCTGGGCAGCTGCAGTATTTAAAATGCTGGTGCACTGAGAATATCTAGCTATACTCCACATGTACGTGCAGAGAAAATTGTTAACACTAAAACAGCAGTGATAACTTTTACTAGAAGCGTTTCTGCCAATACATGTATATTGCAAATATGTTTCTATTTAAATATACAATTAATCTATGTGAGTGATAATAACTGTTCCTCTCTTAATCTAACCCTAAGACTCCTCACCATTACCCCCAGTGACTACAGTTAAAGGGTTAACAAAAATGTCATTTTAAAATGTGTATCTTTTTTTTTTTGGGGGGGGGGGGGAGTATAGGTCCTGTACTAAATTTTTTTTTATAATAATGCTTGAGGTATGTTACACTCTACCAATAGAGCTTTAGGACTTAATATGGGGTGTGCACAAACATGCATCTCCTGTTCATTTTTAATCTATTTAGAACATGTTAAAGTAGCGCTCCTTCAGTGTGTGTGTGTATGTGTGTGTGTGTGTGTGCGCGTGCACAGTCGCTGGTGTTAATAAGCTGCCATTTCAATTTATAGACACAGCTACCTCTATACTATAAACAAGTTTCATCCCATATACTAGATGATTAGCCTTAATGGAAAAGTTGCACTGAAACCCATTCATTCTTAATAAAAGCCTATGGTGGAACAATATAATTGCATTCTCTGTCTGAATCATTAAAGAAAAAGTTTGGGTTTAGTATCCCTTTATTTCTTACTATGGGCTTAGAATACTAAATGCATTGAAATGTAAGTGTAACAAATAAGGTTCCTGCTTTACTGGGCAGCACTATTTATGTTCCTCCCTGGACCATGATGTTCATCCCATAACTGTCTAGGAACACATGGTTGAGGTGGCTACCCTACCTTGGGGCCACAGTGTGGCCCTCAGTGCGTTGTATCTGCTTTCTCCCACTACTTTCCCCTTTCATTTGTAACATACATGCTCTTGTGGCTTATTTCCGCCATCTTTATGTCATCCATCTTGTTTCAACAAATAGAATTTTAAAAACTCACCAACCCCAAGAGGGAAAACTATTTTCAGAGTTGCACCTCTTTAAAGAAGTTGGCTCTCATTGCACTAATTCATAACAGACCACTATGAATAGTTATTAAAAGCAGAGAAAGAAATATTGTGAATTCTCAGGATATATACAGTATTGTTCCCTGGTCCTTATCATGTGTTAACCTAGAAGCAAATGCATCACATGGAAATCAGCCTGCTATTGGGATTGCATGTCACTGAAACAACCCTCAGAATTGCACAAGGTATTCTGGTTATTCCCAAATGAACTTCCCCTAGTAAATCAGTCTGCCTACTGCAAATGCTAATTAAACAAACCGGCCACAAATACATCATTTTGTTGGAAAATCCACAGTTGGTAATTTACACAGTGTTACAAATTGTTAACATACTTCATAGACAATAATATTTGTTGTTTAGTTACCAGGATTATAATATAAACAGGATGAGGAGGTATCATATTC